>NC_054534.1:46303787-46336287 GCF_017654505.1 Polyodon spathula
CTGAACTGCAAAGATAAACTGCTGGCACACAGCATTTCCTAAAAAGTCGCAAACAGCACTGCGCCTGTTTAGTACATTTCATCCTAGACTTCTGACTCATTTGCAACTGGTTTGCGACGAGTGTCCTTGTTTACTGTCTCCTCAATTGCCAGATCTACCAGAATTCTTCCAAAGGAACTCCAAATGGAATTCTGAAAATCCTCTGTTTTGAAGATGGGCATGAGCATTTTGATGGCTTTGGGGTAACTGTGTCATCTGGGCATAGTAGACTGCATAGTTCATCTTATCATAGGCAAAGCTCTACAGAATCATTGCACGAATGGATGTTAGGTGTAACATCCAGTCTCCTTCCCTTGATGCCCTGTGATTATCTGTTATGTTGCGTGTGGTTTGTTAAATGTTGATATATAGTCATTGGTACATGGGATATAAACGGGTCTGTAACACGAGTGTTTAAAATGTATATTTGTATTTAGGCATGGGATTGTACATCAATTCACTTACATTTAAAGTAGTTAAAATGTGAGCACGAGGTTGCACATAATTCATGTGCTGGGATTCAAGTGAATAATTAATTAGTAATTGAATCCCAGCACAATAGTATATATAGATGCACATTTTCACATACTCGTGGTTGGGTGTTTGGTGAGTGGAGAATGGGAAAGAGAGGAGAAATTATTTACAATTGCTATTGCATGCTGGTGGGACTAGCACGACATTTGTTAATTTATCAACTCACTGTGTTTGTCAGTGTGTCTGTCCGTGCACTGTTTTAAGTATAGTCCATTTTTGTTTTTCTTTTTAGTTTGGAGTGCAGTGTCCTGTTGTTTTTCTGTCTGTTTAAACTGTTTTATTTTACAATAAAGGGGCGCAAGCAAGAGCCATCATCATTTCATTTCATCTGTCCTGTCTGTGTATTTCATTCCCCTGGTTCTGACGCCGTCCACTTCGGCTGTCTCTGTGACATGCCCACAGAACAAAATAATGATGAATTCTATAAAAATTGCCAAGTGAAAAACTGCAGTGTGAGAAACTATAGTTATCAAGCAAAATCTATCTAATATATAGGGCTTGAAGTTTTCAGTTTTAACAGATTGTAACCAAAAAAAAAACACTCCGAAGACCTATTTAGAATTTTTTTTTTTTTTAACTTATAAACATGGGTTTTGGCAACATAGTTTAAATAATGGCAGTCATTCATTACTACTTCTGCATAAAAAACGGCTTTCAGAAGTGCAAAAACATGCTACTGACCAATCAATTTTGTGGACCTACATAATGAGTTAGGAAAATCAATGCGTCATTTGCTTAGACATTGGCTTAACAACCACAGTTGTAAACAAACCAGCAACATGGCATCGCAAGTTTGTTTTTATGGAATCATTAGTATAGCTTCATAAAGTATAGCTACTTTAGTATAGCTACTAAAATTAATAAAGGGTTCAGAATCTTTGTAAATATCCAAGGGAATACATCAATAGAAGTAAAACCTAGAGCTTACCCGATTCCAGCCTTGCTGAAGCACCCCCAGATCATCACCGATCCTCCACCACATTTCACAGTGGGTGCGAGACATTGTGGCTTGTAGGCCTCTCCAGGTATCCATCTAACCATCAGACGACAAGGTGTTGGGCAAAGCTGAAAATTGGACTCATCTGGGGGTGCTTCAGCAAGGCTGGAATCGGGCAGATTTGTCTTTGTGAAGGACGCATGAATCAAGTCAAGTACAAGGTTGTCCTGGAAGAAAACTTGTTTCCTTCTGCTCTGACAATGTTCCCCAACTCTGAGGATTGTTTTTTCCAGCAGGACAATGCTCCATGCCACACAGCCAGGTCAATCAAGGTGTGGATGGAGGACCACCAGATCAAGACCCTGTCATGGCCAGCCCAATCTCCAGACCTGAACCCCATTAAAAACCTCTGGAATGTGATCAAGAGGAAGATGGATGGTCACTAGCCATCAAACAAAGCCAAGCTGCTTGAATTTTTGCGCCACGAGTGGCATAAAGTCACCCAACATCAATGTGAAAGACTGGTGGCGAGCATGCCAAGACGCATGAAAGCTGTGCTTGAAAATCAGGGTTTTCCACCAAATATTGATTTCTGAACTCTTCCTAAGTTAAAACATTAGTATTGTGTTGTTTAAAAATGAATATGAACTTATTTTCTTTGCATTGTTATTTTGACCAGTTGTCGTTTTCTGCAAATAAATACTCTAAATGACAATATTTTTATTTGGAATTTGGGAGAAATGTTGTCAGTAGTTTATAGAATAAAACAAAAATGTTCATTTTACCCAAACACATACCTATAAATAGTAAAACCAGAGAAACTGATAATTTTGCAGTGGTCTCTTAATTTTTTCCAGAGCTGTATATCTATATATATATATATATATATATATGTGTGTGTGTGTGTGTGTGTGTGTGTGTGTGTGTGTGTGTGTGTGTGTGTGTGATTATGATATATTTTAAAAACATTTTACCTGATGTTGCAATATATTCACAAAGTGTTACTCCTTGGTTGGAAAAAAATGCAATTCACCTATCAAATGGACTAAATTTGGTATGCTGTAATTAACCCTTTATTTCATCATCTCTCCTGTCTCCATTCTCCCCACTTCTTGGAATAAAATTACATTAAATAGAGGTGGAGACTGATGCTTTATTTTTTTAAATGTAATCTCTGACAACAGTAGTAAACATGATGCCTTATTCCAATCACACTGAACAACTAATGAAATACATGTATGTTAGTTTGAGTATAGTATTTGCATTTAATAATTGTTTATTTAAAAACAAATATTACTGTAATTTGTTTTGCCAGAAACATGCAGTTTGTGTTACAAGGCCAGTTGTAAAAAAACAAGTAAACAAATACAGAGAAGGATTACTCAACAGAAAAAAAAAGAAACCCTTGTTAAGCCAGGTGGAAAGGTGTGGGTATTCATTGACATGGGAGACAGTAGTGTATTTGCAAATACCGCACAGGCCCCCAGTTTTATTGGTTTCTTTTTTGTACTTCTGCAATGATTTATTTCAGCCCGCAGAGGGTGCTGTTGTCTGTGGCCTGAGTACCAACAACGGTAATCAGGTCCACCATAATACCAATAACGGTACAGTCTATTGCTTCTACACTCACAGGTGCTCAAAAGAATAATGAAAAGCAAATGCAAAAGCTTAAGTAGTACCCCTACTGCTGCTACGCCGCCCACCTTGGATCGCTGTCCTACGCTTCGCTATGCACTATACACTGGAGTGGCCAAGGTTGCTCTATCAATTCACACTTCCCCTTGGGTACGTAATCATATATTTTAATAACCGGTTTATTTGAGGCTAGCTGTCTTCCTCAGCTGTGCTTGCCCGGTTTTGGTCACTCGTTTCTACCACCGGCCTTCTCCACCAACGTCTCTGTGTATTCTCAATCACGGCCACCTGAATGCACAACCAATCGCAGTACTTAAGGGCCAAACAATCCACAGGATGCAGATTCTCATATGTATAGACAGGGTGAGATTTGATGGGGGTGATTTCTTTTTGGAAATTTTAAACGTTGAAAATTATAAATATATGCTACATCATTTTTACGCAAACTAACTTAAAAAAAAAAAAAAAACAACTCGGTCTTAGCACTTCAGACCGTAAGATCAGTAGCACATTGTATTAAAAAGGAACAGAGTTTAGTTTCACTGGAGACAGATCATAAGGTTCAGCTGTATAAAGTGGATCAGGCTTGGATTCCACTTACCCGTCATTGTCATCCAACAGTAGTGCTGTATGCACCGTAGCAAGGCAAATTGATCAATGACTACGTCAACGTCATTCAGTTGCTGTATTTCAAACTGTTATTTTTTATTATCATCGGAAGTGCGTGCTATACTAAAGAAAAAAGAAATGAAGACAGGGAACTAAAAATCCATAGTAGCTTGTTTTAAACAGCCCCAGAGCCAAAGACTGGAACTTTTACCTGCCAAGTCACCCGCAACGCAGTGGAAAAAAAGGCCAAGATTAACAACAGTTAGCTCCTGCAGATTAAGCTGTTAAAATCCGTATGTTGTATTATGTTCCATTTATTGTTGTTACACTCTGTGCAGTTATCAATGAGGTTATGTGCAATCTAAGTACTTGTCATGAGTGTGTTTTAACATTATTTTAGTTGCTGTAACGTCAGTAGTTTTTTGTATTGCCTTTTGATACCATACATACATGACAACAGTCCCTATATAGTCAGGACAGTCCCGATTTCCTAGCAAATGTTCTGGGTCCCGATGCATAGGAAGAAACTCCCGATATTTACCAGTGGAAAAAAATGCATTTATTCTGCACATTAGTTAGTGAAAACCATACATTGCTCCTGCTGTTTGTGCGGCTGACAAATCTGCTGATTACAAAGGTAACAACGCTTCATTATGTCTATTTTTACAATCATGATGGTTGTGTCGTGTTGAGTTGTGGGATATGACTATTATATGATAATATATATGATTAGCATCCCTTTGAACAGTTTCGAAATGTTGGCAAGTATAACCATATCCATAAAAAAAATAATTGCATTTATCCTGCTAGATGGCAGATTTGGCAAATGTGTGATTCCTAAAGATTTTTTAGCAGTTCATTCAGCATTATAAATAAGTAGCTTAATGATTCTTTTAACTGTTTAAATTGTGTACTTACAGATGTATCAAGGCTGGCCATGATGTTTTGTTGTTTGTCTATTTTATCTCCCCCCCCCCCCAGGAAATTTGACAAATCGCACCCTGTGTATAGCTATGCAAAAGTGAATCCCCTTTACGTCACATACGGTGCTGAAGGGATGCATTATCTCATGGGGTGCAGTTTCTCACCAATACATCAAAAACTGCCATCTTTCAGTATGCCGTACAGGATATTGTAACCATCTGGTTTACACGCCATATAAACGGGGCGAGTTCACTTGAAAACTGCATTGTGACCACAAACGGACTCGGTCTTGAAAAAAAAATGGAAAAGGACCGCAGATAAGCAAGTTAATTGATACATTATTTCAAACTAAACAAACCAGACCGAGTCTGTTTGAAACGGACACAGTGTGAATGCAACCTAAGCAAAACCAAATGCCAATGTTCTACAAAAAAGATGCAAATGGTAAACATGAAAATAAAATGTCTATTACTCAAACATTCTAATTCAACTAATAAACAGCAACTTGTACCTAAAATGCCTGTTGTACAAGCATTACTACTAAAAATAAGGTTAAAAAAACTACCCTTCAGATGGTGAATTAAAAATAAAAATACAAACCTGTGCAGACACGATGGGTCAATTGCAATGAACTTGCAGAGTTAGTACAGAGCTGCTACTAAGTTGTGTACCAGCTAGTACGATACTATCTCAGGATCATCCCCAGCTGTACACGGTATGGTACACGATACATTTTGTGGGTACCCAAACCCATGGGATCATCCCCAGTTAGTACGCTGCTTTCAGTTCATTGCAATTGACCCAAAATTACCGACAAAAGTAAATCATCTACTTAAATAATTTAATCTACAGGTAATTTATACATAAAACACAGTAAATAAACCAACTTGTTTGGAAACCGTCAAACATGATAATGTGTCCTAAATATATGAATAATGTAATATATAGGGTGATTAGAAAGTAAGTTTAACATATGAGATATGGCGTGTTGATGTGGTAAACTTACTTTCTAATCACACTGTAGGTAATGGCATATTAGTAAGGGATATGTGAGCAAGAACATAAATAAAAGAACAGATACAAAATCAAGTCATGAATCGTCTTCCCTTCAGTGTCTACTGCGAAAATAAGATCCCAAACCTCTTCGTCCTCTAAATCAAGATCCTCGACCCCACTGGAGTAATCACAATCACTCTCATTCTGCAAAACTAACTGGATTGTGCATCTATCTTGTGAGATCACTTGCCAAATTACATATTAATGAGTTTTTCCCCATTCCTCATGAAATTAGCTCTATGTTTGTTTTCTCTCCTAACTACAAATTCATCCAGCTTCAAAGTTCATCTAGCTTTCCCTTCAGTCCACTTGACTATTGTAAGCCTACCCTCTTCTCATCTGGTGTTTCATTGTGTGTGTGTATTTATGCAACCTATAGTAGTTGTAAATAAATATTCACCATATATTTTCACTTACCGTGCAGCTGTGTGCACGTTTAAGACTGTGAAGTAATGAATGCATTTCTTGTCAACAACGCATTTCCCAAGGGTGACAAAAGCAGACAATGTACCCTACAGTAAGAATTAAAATTCAGGACTACTAATAACTGCAGTAATTAATTATATGTAGTTGGGTCATTTCAGAAAAATTCTGGGTGGGAGGGAGTTATGTCAGCTTCTCAAGTAGTACCATGAATGAGAAATGCAGGAATTGTGCCTGTTTAAAAATATGGTTTAATTACTATATCTATATTATTCATTGCAAAAATCTGCTTTAAAATAACATTAAGGACACGCAACCTTAACTCTGCAACATTATGCGTATGTATGACATCAGCAATGATATAACTAGTCACGTGACAAATGTTATTTATTTGTGGGCTGTTTTAGAAAACGTTGAAACAGTGCTTTGTCAAATAATAGAGGAACTCTACCATGATTGACATAACAGTCTCAACACATCGAATCAGAATAAGACCATACACAGACAGAGCTCCCCTTCCCCTGTCCCGTCAAGGATCCACCAATAAGATTGTTGTTTTCTTTGGGGGTGGGATCTGTGGCCTTCCCTGGGTTTCTCAATCTGTGCTGCCTGCATGGCTTTGTTTTGATCCACCTGTTATGGAGATTCATTTGCTCCTGTAGTAGGTGGTTTGTCTCGCATTGGGCTGCCATGGTATCCACCAAGGCCTTCACAATCGGGTTCTAGATATTTTGAGTGATTAATAGCAAACCCTGCCAAGAGAAAGATGCCAAAATCATGAGCAAAATTATATATAGAATTAATATAATTTATATAATTTTACCCGTTTCGACAACACTGTTCCTGCGATCTGTTTGCTGCCTTGGTCTAAATATGTGAGACTGAACCTGCAAATGTGTTGAACGTAAAACTGTCTTTAAATAACTGTGTTTCAGTAATAGAGTGACCAGATGGCTCTATGTTCATTTGGACAGGCTGAGAAAGTTCAGGTTTTACAGACTCTCGTCATCACAATACATTGAGGTAACTAACGTGTACTTTTACATGCACTGGGGTGATGCAAATCTGAAATGTCTCTAACTTTTCCAGTGAAGCAGACTGATGTAATCGTATACTCACTTCATGTCTTCATTATCTCAGATGTACTCTGTGCACACGTGTGTGTGTGTGTGTGTGTGTGTGTGTGTGTGTGTTTGTGTGTGTGTGTGAGTGTGTGTGTGTGTGAGCGACTAGCTACCTCACAGCCTGCTCCCTGCTGCTGAGTTGTTAGGAGACAGGCGGTGTCATATTTCAATTGCCTACTAGTCAAGCATAAGTGCACTGAGAGGTTTTTGAATTGTGCTTTGTGCTTAGAGACTAAGAGATTAACTTTTCTGATTTCTGTTTAGTATTTGTGTACTTAATAAAATCCTACTGTTGATTAACTATTCCTTGTGTCTGCACATGAATGTGTGTTCATAGTAAATCCTCAATCTTTAGAACACGTCAATTTAAATGTTATTAGTAAGAGAACTAATCTACCCAGATATTAAATGTTCAATTATTGAATTGTTCCTAAAAGATGATACAAATATGTGCATGGCTTTAAATAAAAAAACAAGAAAGCAAGGGACTAATAAAATTATTGTACCGTTAAAAAGCTGAAAGTAGTTTTTTTCGCCGACCCAGAGTTTGTGTGCGTGCTTCTTTGGGGTTAACACTCACGTGTCTGAGTGCTATTTGGAATATTATTCTGTAAAATGTTAAATAAAAAATAAAAATAAATCACTGACCTACTGTATTTGTATTGGGCACACGTTATGAAGAATGTGCATTATATATACAGTATGACTTCAATTTTCCACACCCCGATTACATAGCATCTGTGCCACTGCCAATTTAATTTTAGCAACACTCTGACAAAATGTATGATTGTCTTGAAGTCCTCAGAGCTTCAAGCTGTTATGTTTAATGCATTTTCTGCTCTCATTGCCATCTGGTGGCAGGACTCAAGAGCTGATTTAATGCAGTCGGAAAAACATGATTGCAAAGCCGTACATTTTTACATTATCGCACTGCGACAGGGGGGGTTTGGCTACCAATGTAGGTGAATAGGTGATGATGACTGCAGCTGAAAGCAAACAAAACAGCTGAGGGAATTAAAATACCACATAGTTTAACAGGAGACCTCTAGTTGTGTCACTTGAGTGAGAATTGATAGGTGTACCTCCGACCTGACTGGAAAAGAATTATGATGTCAAGCCCTTGCAGCCCTGAAAGAAAACACATTCACCAAGAGGAGATCAGAGTTATGCAACACTGTCATATAATACTAAATAGGTATTTCAAGTGAAACAGGAATATAGGCAAACCAAAAGGTCTAATAGTTGCAGTACTGGCTCTTTAACTGAATGGCATTATAAGTTCTAAAGGCAAATAATTTAACACTCAGTTACGTAATGGATGAGATAAGGAAAGAGCAGACCTATTATCACACACAGCAATTAAAGTAATTACCATTGTTGCGTTTGAACAATGTGTTCTTGTGCTGCCAGGTGTGTGAGTGCTAGTGTAAGTTCCTTGTGCAATTATATTATGTCAGAATACTTCCACTTGTTTTGGAGACTTGTGTTTGTCCCTTTTTTAATATTCCAACTTCAGACCAGTTTCAGATTAGTGGAAAATGAGCATCTGCATAAAGCACTCATAAAGCACTCACTGCATAAAGGCTAATGACCAAATTTCTTTCCATATTGTGTCTCATGGTTGTTGTTATTTGACCGATTCATTTAAAATGAATTTTTCTTTTTCTTTTTTATATATTGTAAGTTTGATTTCATTTGCATAGAGGAAAAATATTCTCCTATAGATGTGTGTGTGTGTGTGTGTGTGTGTGTGTGTGTGTGTGTGTGTGTGTGTGTGGAGTGCGTGGCACCATTAATTTATTGACTGTCGAATAATTTTTCAGACGTAATTAATAAGTGTAGAACCTACAGTAAGCAGCTGAGTTGTAGTCATAGCTATTGACTGTAAACATGGTCGTGGATCCCCTCATTCTTATTCTGCAGGCACCAGTGAGAACTGTTGAATCTAAATCAAAGTAGTGTTCCACAGTAATGTTGAAGGATGTGCAGAAGAGCTTACATCCATCGTTGTGTAAAACTCCTGCTGGATACTGCTTTATGTGATCTGCTACAGACACATTTATAGCCTTTTTAGAGACATCCGTGTTCTTGTTTACAGTGTGTAGTATTTTAATTTCCTTCTTAGATTGCATATAGTCACATGACAATCACTGCACAGCACTGTGTGCATGGTGAATATTACACATAGGCAAATAGCAGAGCTGTACAGTTTCATTAATGTGATTTTGTTGTTGTTATATAAAATCATGATTTTCACAGGGCCTTAATCATTACTGTTGTTTATCTAAATGCAGTACAAAATTAGTTTAAGAGATTAGGTACACTTCCACTAATACAAACACAAGATTGACGACAAATATCTGCTATTTTTTTTAAGATATCATAAGATATTCCAATATAAATATGTTTGCTGGGGAAGATAAGAAAAGCTGTCAGGTAGTCTAAGGTTATTCAGATTTTGCTGACTCTCAGTTTAAACTGACACTAATACACTGTGACCCACTGTTCCAGTTTGAAACACCAAGCCCAATAACGAGAATCTGAATTCTTAAGCTCACCGTTTTCTTTTTTGGGTTTAATTCCACTATATCCTCCTCATCTGAAAGAAATCTTCTGTTCATTTTTACTTTTCTCTTAGTTATTTTCTGTTTCTGTTGCCAAATATATTCACTCTTTATAAACCTATCCTTTTTTTTCTATGAGGTCACTGTAATCATCTGCAAAATTTAGTTTTCAACTTCAGGGTAATATTTCCAGGCTAACAATACTTTTTTTTTTTCCAACACTTGTGTATAATATTAGCCACAGCCACTTTTTGAACGGCTTTTGCAATTCAAATTTAAATAGTTCTGCGTATTGAATATTTCGCACATGTCCGTTCTTAAGTGTTACTAAATATTTGAATTAAATAGCCATACAGTGTTTCAGCTGCAGAATCATAAAAATTAATAAGTTATAAGCACTTGCTTCTGCAGCCACCAGACCCGCAGTTTATGCGGCACATTGAAATTAATACAATATAGCCGACAATTTAGTCTGGGCTTTGTAATAAAATCAAAGTCATTGTGAAAGAATGTATTATATACTCCTGTTGAGTGCTGAAACACTAATGAAAGTCATTCTACACATCATATATTATTATTATTATTATTATTATTATTATTATTTATTATTATTATTATTATTATTATTAATTTATTATTATTATTATATTATTTTATTAGCAGTTGTCACAAAATATACACATTGAATCACAATACAGTGTGATATAACTACGTTACTTTTTTCTTGTCTGCCTGATCTCTGAATAGAGTTACCAACAACAGCTCAAGCCGTGTGAACCCCCCTGCACTCCACTACACTCCTCAGGAAGAACGACTGTGCCACCCTGAGTGTGCACAGGTTGAAAAAAAAATATGCTCATTCAAAGCTCACTGCACAAATCAGTGACCATCGGGACTGATGCTAAACGAAAGCTAGAGACTGTTGTATTTTACAATGAAACGAAGTACGGTGTGGCTATACTGGATCAAATGGCATGGCTGTATTCTGTCAAAAGTGGTACTCGCAGGTGGCCTGTGGCTTTTTTTATAATGTTTTGGACCGGGTTTTGTTTTATACAAGGAGTGCACCGGCATCACAATCACTCAGAGGGATTTCATTTTGCAGCTATCCCTGGAGCTAGGGCAGAAACATTTTGATAAGAGACACGAAAGCCGGCTGGTAAATGCCCGTCAACCTTCAGCTAGTGCTGCACCCACTGGCACACGGAATAAAAGACAATGCTGTTGCTAAATGCAATAAAAAGAGAACTTTTGATGTATGTGCCCGTTGTGAAAAGGCAGTCTGTGGCAAATGCACGGGTACAGTTGAAAAGTGTGTTTTCTGCATAGATTTACTGAGAAAGCTGTAATAGGACTCTGAACAGACAAACAGAGCTTTTGAACTCTCACTCAAAGGTTATGTTATATTTTTGTTTTATGCTATTTTTATAACTAATTATTTATGTTTTATAATTTTATATGTGCATACAGTTTTCTACACCTGTTTACACAGAAGTTTTTTTTTTTGCATAAAGTCTATTTTATTACAGTTTTTCATGTTGATGTATATGTGTTTGTTTGAAAAAAAAGAACAAAGTTTTCAATGTAAATATGGAGTTTCTACTCTGAAAACGTTATGTATGATGTTCATAAATAAAAATATTAAGTTGTGTCAGATATTTGTTTTTCATTTTCATATCAAAGCCGTTTTAAAATAGAGCTGCACATTTTGGGGGTGTGGTGGTTATATTGTCCGAAATCTCTGCAGTTCTAGTGTTAAAGAATTAAGAAACATTATTTAATAAATTCAAGTTTTTCCATTAACATTTACAGGCATTTACACCAGTTTGTTGTCTCCTCCTGCAGGTCTCCTTAGGTTTTGCTGTTCCCAGCCGCTCAGCCTCAAATTGCTGCTACGATCCTGCCTGAACGAGTAACCTGTCATCACCGCCACCCAATCCCAACTATCCGCAGAGGTCGTCCCAGCACTAGGCTAGCACTTTGCCCCTCCCTGGCCTGGTCAGCCCTCCACAGCTGAACCTTCTCTTTTCTTCATCATTGTCTTCTCAGATCAAAAAACAAAAGAAAAAACCCTAACATCAGGATGCATGGAAATGATTTCGTTTGGTAGTTATATCTGTACTTCTAACTTTAACACAGAACAGTTTCATAGCGTGCTACGCTGTAATAGTTTTAGACGAGTTTTAATATAGCAGTTAAAAAGTTAGACGAGTGTTAATCTATCAGTTAGATGCTCTGTTAAGATCTATATATATATATATATATATATATATATATATATATATATATATATATATATATATATATATATTATATATATATATCGGGTAGTTCTAGTGTTAACAAGTTCCAGATGATAAATTGTTTTATACCAGAGTATCAGTACAGTGTCTGCCTAGGTCTAACTAGACAGTTGGCTGCTCTGGTTTGATTCTTGTAATCATGAAAATGAGTGGTACATAGGAACTAAAACTGAACTGGTTAACCAGAGGTTAACAGAGATTCTGCCCCCTGTAGAGGTGACTAGAACACCAAGGTTGTTACTAGATTAATTTTCTTTTGTATTATGCACTTCCTGTGTTAGATAGTATTTTGCCAAAGAAATTCTGGAATCAACTTTTACTGTTAGTTTATGGCATCTATGGTCTTCTTAGAGAAAATGTGAAACCATATGATGTGAAATTATCAGAATTAGCATTAAAAAAGTTTGTGATTGAATTTCAGAGGCTGTACAGAATTGAACATATGACGTTTAATGCTCACTTGTTAACATATATTCCATGCAGTGTTACAAGCTTGGGCCCTCTGGTCGACCTCAGCGTTTCCGTTTCTTGATGTGGAAAAATATACCACAGAAGATGATGAAGTGCATGTCAAATGCCAATAACAACATGAGGCAGTTATGCGATGATCTACAGAACAACAATATAGAGACTGCAAAGTCTGAAAATATAAATGGAAATTTGGTCAACCTATAATGCAAGGCAGTATCTCTGTCCTGCATAAACCTGCAATTGAGCAGTCACTGCATGTAAATTCAGACAGTTACTGGTATTGCAACTAGTTCATAGTGAAAGGCATGCTGTTTCATTCTAGTTCATACCACATGATTAAAAAAGTAACAACTCGATTGTGGAGTTAAATGATGGAGAGATATACAAAGTTACTGGTCTGGTAGCTTTCAAACCTGCCTGCATATTGTTGTTTGGTTATTAAGTGCACAGCAGCACCCTGTTTGTGTCTTGAGTTGTGAGTGTGTGTCGTGCTTGTGTTGCTAAGCTATGAGGCTGTAAGGAAGTGTGGGTGTTGTCACTGACGGTTCTGGCATGTCCCTTTTGTGCTATAAGTCATTAGATCCTTTTGCAAGGAAGGCCTCGGTTGCAAGGATCTGTGGTTCTTTAATGGACCCAGATTCAGTTAAAATGTGTTTGCCCACTGATGATGGGAATGAGAATGTAGAGATGGGAGCCCAGCTAACAAGATTGAAGTTTTTGCAGGTATTATTCTTTTAAAGACTGTCACCACTATTGGAAGCAGGTTGATCTTTGGGATACAAATTGAACATTTTTGAAATATTGTAATGTGTTTTAAAGAATCTAAAAGCATTAGAAAATATTATAAGCAGATCTAAGGCCTGTTGTGGTGTTCGTAGAGCCATTTTGAGCTGAGCCAGGAGGAGAATTCAAATCTTGCTGGGACCAAACTGACTTATTTGATATGGATTGAATGCTATAGAATGGAATACATTTCTAATAGTAATAATGTAGGATCCTGTATTTTTGTCATTTTGAATAAGTCTGCGTAAGGTCTGAAAAGAGAGCTCCTGGTATCAAAAGGTCAGGCCTACCTGATGAAAGTTCCAAACTTCCCTTACCAGGCAAAAGCATCTTTTTAAATTAGACTCAGAGCCTTAAAACATTCTGATCCCGCGAGAGCAGAATGGCAAACTATATGGAACAAAGTTAATATGCTAGAAGCAATCGAACTAGGTTTGATAAAATAAGAAAAAACAAGAGTATTTAAATAAATAAGAAACCTAATATAATAACATTAAGTAAATGTATGAACAGTCTTAAGTTTTAATATTCAAGGTTGCATTTGCTGCAAAAATTAACTTCTTGTCTTCTGTGTATATTAATGAAGTAAAATAAAAGAGATTGCTATATTAAATATCTGAATTAGAACTATGTGTTATAAAATCATTTAAAGTATAAGCTGTAACTTTATATATACAGTGAACTGATTTGTAACCTCATCCTTACCTGCCTGTAGTAAAAGCAGTGATGGAGATGGCCCATTGATTTTGGCCATGAAGCAGGGCTTTTTTGATGGTAGGTGATTTAAAAGCCAAGATCCTCTCTGTATTGAGCGATCTTGTTAATATTAACAAACAAAATACCTTTCGGATAACAGACGATAGGAGTTATATATATATATATATATATATATATATATATATATATATATATATATATATATATATATATATATAACATATATATTTAGAATTAATTGTCTTGGACAGATGTCTCTACATCCGTGTCTCTCATACTATAAAAAATAACTTAATTTCTATTTTAAATACAATTTTATTACTTATAATCTTTTACGAATGCCATCACTTATTAATACATCATTAAAATTGGCAAAAGCAGAGGCTAGAGGCTGTCTTAAAACCTGCTTCAACTGAATTTTGTATGAATCAAGTAAAAGGTCAAACTTAGTTCAGTCACTATAAAACTAGTACATTCTAATATGTCAGTGGCTTGAATTTAGATGAAAATAACTGGACTTTCCATTGAAAGCTTAAATGACTTCATAACAGATCAATGGAGGAAAATAATATTACAATTTCTAGTAGCAACTGTTATACTGAAGTAATCGAATTATAAATACATCTTATAATGACAGATAATCCGTTAAAACCATTTTGAGATAGTGTTTATTTAATTTAATCAGTTTAAGTTCAGTTTCTGTCTCCAACTAAACAAAAAGTATTCTATACATTATAATGTCAATTAAACCAAAAATATATAAACTGTTTAGTTTATATAAAGGTTTTACTGCAAATAAAAAACAGATGAACTGTTAGGTTTGAATATAAGACAATAAAGTGTAACCTGTTTTTATAATTTGAGTACACAGTACAATTACTAAAATTAATTAAATTAATAGCCTCACCTCTATCTGCTTGCAACAGATTGGTGCTAGACCTGGGAAGTTCTTTTTGGCAGTCAAAGTGAGATTTACTTGTCATCAGCAGTTTTGAATCCAAGGTCTTTCTATAATGAGCAAAATTAACTCTCTTCATTATATCATAGAAATTTATGTAAACCTGGCAGCCGAAGCAAGCATTCCATTTAAATTAAAAAGAAATTGTCTGCAGTATCAGTTCTTATCAGGCAGGTAGCAACTTTAATTGGGATGATGTTTGAGAGCCAAAAAATTACTTCATGTGGTGAATTTGGAAAAGTGCTTATATGCCGTGCAGGTCAGTTTGACCCATCTTGCAGTTAAAATGTTAATTACTCTTTCGTTGTAATTTGTATGTGTATGTCTATTTTTGACTTTTCCTAAATAGTACAGTAGTACATACCCATTTCTATTGAAATTTATTTTATTATAATAAATATAAATAAACATAGAGGTTCTAAGTAGTTTGAAAATCTGGCTGTTCTAATATTAAGACACTAGCCTTTGCAAGTAAACAGGGTGTCTGAAACCTGCTTGTGCAGGCAAATTTTATGAAACAGCGAGAGGTCAGACTTTGTTCAAGAATGGCACAGTTAAATAAAGCTATTATATTTAACATGTTCATTATAGCTTAAATTGAAATGGAAATAACTGAACTGACCACTGTATGCCTATGTGGCAAAGTGCCCCACCCCTGGGCTATTTATTTGTGTTGTATGTTGCGTGTAGGGTGCTAATGTTGGTGTATTGTAATTGGTACATGGGATATTATATGGGTTATGAACACAAGTGATTTAAAATGTATATTTGTATTTAGGCACAAGTGTTGCACAGCACTTCACATGTAGGTAAAATGTAATATGTGAGCACAGGGAATTTCACTAAGTAACAAGTTGTATGTTGCGTTAGGGTGTGCTATATGTTGTGGGTGTAATTGGTTACATGGCGATAATATGGGTTAGACACACTATAGTGACTTAAACAAATATATTTGTATTAGGGAACAAGTGATGCACCAGCACATGTACGTAAAATAAAAGTGTGAGCAAGGGCACTTTCCCAGTAACACAGTTTTCACGCACTCTCAATTTGAATGCATTGATTTGAGTGTCCATACAGCTGCATAAAAAGCAAACTATGTTTTCACGCCACTAAAGTGTCTTGTGTGTACGTTGAACGTCAAAACGGGTGTGGAGAGGAGGTGAAAATTAAACATTTCTGTTTGCCCGATGACTTGTAGTGGCTTTCAACCAGTCGGATGAGCGACTTGTTGTTGAAATCAAAAATTGTTTGTTTATGTCTGTCTGTTTATTTTGGCACAATGTGCTTTCGGGTTTATTTTAAAACTGTTGGGTTATCCAACAAGTCATTGTTGTTTTTTATGTGTTCCCACTTCGTGCTCAGTGCACCCATTCTCTTGTGGTCGTTGTGCAAGTCCTTTTTTTAGGTGTGAAAATTAAAATTTATGTTTGCTACTTGCTGGCTTTCAACCAGCATGATACTTGTTTGTTCATCCACCGTTTGTCTATCTGTCTGTTTATTTTGGCTACTGTGCCGTTTTATTTTACAAAATGTTTTTCATTTGTTCAACCTTTTTTTCTGTTTATTGATTAAAATGTGCAACAGTGCAATTCACATTTCATCTGGCAGTACTGAATGTTTCTTTCGGGTCTGACATCACCACACATGCCATCCTGTTACATATGGTCTCAGAACCAGAACAACAGCGCCTACAAGCATCAGATCAGGGATACTGCAGGTGAGAAATGCATTTTGCAGAAAAAAGGGAAAAAATGGGAAGGAACATCAGAAGACAGCAGCCACAACACCAGCCGGAGAAACAGCAGCCCAGGTGTTACTGCTGTGCTGAGCCTGGGCATTCCAGCATGAACTGTCCCTGGTAGCCCCTCAGACAGCTACCCCAGCTATGTCCCATCTGCGGATGTGAGCACTAGTGGCCCACTGCCCTGTCCATCAGGAGAGGGAGGAGCAGGGGTTGCCATAACTGGCAGGGGCTGGTAGACTGCGGCTCCTGCCACCCCAGCAGCAACAGCAACAGTGGCCAGAGGAGCCAGAGAACCTGTTCCCCTGGTGCACCTGGTGCAGAAAGGAGGATCACCGCTGGAGGGACTGCTCTGAGGTGCCAAAGAGCTGGTGCGGGTGATGTGAGGAAGGGGGACACGATTGGTCAGGATGTCCCCATGCCAGCTTGCAAGTGCCCAGGCAGGAGAACCGCGAGCATCCAGCACCCAGACGGGGGGACCGCAAGCATCCAGTGCCCAGATGGGGGGACCATGGGAATCCAAAGCCCGGGAGGCTGCTGTCCCCATCTCAACCAGCAGATTAAGAATGCCTGCTGTAACCATCTCTACCAGCAGAGGGTAAATGCCTGCTGATATCACTTTCCCCACCATTACCACCTGGGGGAGAGGAGCAGGAGCTGCCTCTGCCTCCATCACCTACCCCTCTAAGTGAGTGAGAGATGCATCAGTCTCTTACAAGTGAGGTAGGTGAGTGAGTGCATCAGTCGTTACAAGTGAGGTAGCACCACACCAGTCCCCTGCAAGTGAGCGAGAGCCAACCCACCCAGTCCCTGAATTATGAGGGAGAGCCACACCAGTCCCCTGTAACAAGGGTAGACTACACGCTGCTCCCACCTCTGTCGGCAGGAGCCTACACACTGCTCCCACCATTTCCACCGTCACGAGCAGAGCAGCAGGAGCTGTGTCTGCCTTCCTCACCTTTACTGGAAGGATCTGCCTCCATGGCCAGGAGCAGAGGAGCAGGAGCTGCTTCTACCTCCACAACCACCAGGAGCAGAGCAACAAGAGCTGTCTCTGCCTCCACCACCAGGAGCAGAGCAGCAGGAGCTGCTCTACCTCCACGCCACCAGGAGCAGAGCAACAAGAGCTGTCTCTGCCTCCACCACCAGGAGCAGAGCAGCAGGAGCTGTTGCCTCTGCCGTCTCCCACCTACCACTGAGCAGGAAGGAGATGGAGCAGCAGGGCCACCTGCACTCAGGATACAGAGCAGCAGGCAGACGGCCCTCACCTCCAGCAAAGGGTGAATGCCTGCTGGGATGCCTGCCTCGCATTGCCCTAGGATGCCTTCATGTCAGGGATGTCTGCCCTGCTTCGCCCAAGGATGCCTGCCTTGCTTTGCCCAAGAATGCCTGCCTTGCATCGCCCAAGGATGCCTCCCTGGCATCGTCCAAGGATGCCTGTCTCGCTTCGCTCAAGGATACTTTCCACTGCCAGGACTGCCCGGGCTGAATGAATCATCCTGGAAACTGTCAGCAGGTCTGCTTACAGCATTGCCCCTGGCAGTTTTTCCGCTGCCAGGGGTGCATGGGACAGAGCAGCTTTTCCACTGCGGGAGTGGACCACCATGCTGTCAGCTATGCCACTATTGGCAAAGGAGCTAACAGCATTTTCAGCCATGGGCCCAGTGAAGCCTCCCTTCCCAGCCCAAGACTTTGACCTGGACTCCTGGGTTTTTAAGGGGGGAGGTGGCCGTTGAGACCAGGTGTGCTTTGCACAAGGGGGGGTATATGTGGCAAATTTCCCCGCCCCTGGGCTATTTACTTGTGTTGTATGTTGCGTGTAGTGTGTTAAAGATGGTGTATTGTAGTTGGTACACAGGATAATATGGTTATGAATGTATGTTAAATCACAAGTGATTTAAAATGTATATTTGTATTTAGGCATGAGGATTGCACAGCACTTCACGTGCAGGTAAAATGTAATATGTGAACATGGGGAATTTCACTAAGTAAATTCATGTGCAGTTGTACCGAGACTTCAATTGAATGATTGATTAGCAATTGAGTCTCGGTACAGCTGCATATGAGCAACATGTTTTTACGCACTCTGTATTGTGTGTTCATGAGAGGAGAACGGATGTGGAAAGAGATAAAAACTAAGATTAATGATTGCTACGTGCTGCCTTACAACCGACACGATACTTGTTTGTTCGTCCACCGTTTGTCTGTCTGTCTATCTGTTCGTTTTGGCTACTGTGCAATTTGTTCAACTTCTTATTTTCTGTTTATTAATTAAACTGCGCAACAGCGCAATTCACATTTCACCTGGCAGTACTGAGTGTTTCTTTCGGGTCTGACGTCACCACACACGCCATCCTGTTACAGCCTAGTACTTTTATACAAGGGCTTATAATAAACCCCTACAGTCTTTGTTCAGCACATCTGTATATGAAAGTAAACTCGGACTATTTCACTCCGAAAAGTTCATGCACTTAATTACTGAAAAAACCTCTAGTGTGCAAGTGTGCAAGAGATTGTTACCTGAAACTGATGTTCTAACTCTGGTTAAAGCCATTCAAATAGCATGCCAAGTGGAGTCTGCTGTTAAATGTGCTGCTAAACTTACTGGAGCTCACTCACTTCCTATTGTTACAGAACCTGCCATTCACAGAATTCAGCTTACCTCGCCTAACCTGGACACAGACCATTTCCTCCCTGTTCAGCAAGCTCAGCAATGCCCTACTCACTTCAGACAGTGCTGTGGGAATGGCAGTTCCACCAGACATGAGCCTAGAGACCCAGACTGCCCAGCAAGGGGTCAAACATGCAGAAACTGCAATAAGCTGAACCACTTTGCCAGGTGTTGTTGCTCTACCCCTGAAGCAGACCCAGCTCAGCCCCCACACCCAGCACCGGCCACAACTCACACTGTACTCTCCAACCCTGCTGGGACAAATGCTGTGTACCTCATGGATGTGTCCATTCCCTGCTGCCAAGGTGTCCTTGCTTAATTTTGACACTTATAAGCAGTTTTTCTCTCACCTGCCTCTACAGTCCCCTTCCACCGCCCTTAGCAGTAATGAACATGCCAGAATTGAAGTCCTGGGCTCACTGCAGTTGCTGGTGCACTGCAGTACTAGGCTCTGCCTGCCTTCCCATTTCATGTCATGTGCAAGGGGGCCAACATCCTGAACTTTGACCTCTCATGGGGCTTGACTTCTCTTTGACTGATAACTGCGGCACAGAGATCCTGCAGGTTGCCTCCCCTTGTAAGTGACAATGGCCTGCATTTTTTGTCGGTCTTGGCTGCCTCTCCACCTTCATTCATCAGCCCAAGGTCGACCCCACGGTGACCCGAGTCATACATCCACTGCGCCGCACTCATTTCGCCCTGTGGGATCAGGTGTCAACTGAGCTGAAGCTCTTGCTTGATTCTGGGATTATTGAGCCCATCAATGCCTGCTCCTGGATCTCCAACCTGGTCATAGTAAAGAAAAAGTCGGGGGGGGGGGGGGGGATCCATGTTTGCGTCGATCTGCATGCCGTGAACCCAGCCATCATCCCTCACTTCATACCCACTCCTGACAGTGGAAGAGTTTACCACCCGCTTCTACATCTCCAAGTTCTTCAGTAAACTAGACCTACACGAAGGCTACCTCCAGGTTCCCCTCCACCTTAACAGCAGGGAACTCACTGCTTTTGTCACGCCTGCTGGTGTTTTTCGCTACATCCACATGCCTTTAGCTCTGCGCTCTGCACCCAGCAGTTTCCATAAGATCATGACCTCTGTCTTCGCCGGCATCCCAAAAGTAGAGATGGGCTGGTTCGGTTTATCTCGGTTTAGATACATTATGGTATTAATACTGTTGCTTTTATTCTAAACTGCAATTATCATAATTCGGTTATACACCAGTTAACACATTTTTTCAACTGCAAACACGCTTCTTTTAAATCAAGCGATAGTACTTGCAGCCTTAACAAAGTGTCTGAGGAAGATCTTTTTGTGAACTGATAATGGTTTTGAAGGAAACTGTCAACTGTCATTCTGTTACTCATATCTTGCTGCGCCGGCTGCTCTTGGCTGCTTTCTTTCTGACGTCACACACAGCATTTAGAGAAATGCCTTCCCCAAACCTTGCAGCGTAGCACACATTTTCAACGTGCTATATTTACCTTTGTCTGGATTATCAACAGTCAGTTTAATGTAATAGATAAACATTAACTTTATTGTAAAATTATACATCACTTATCACGGATTTAGTACATTATGTTTTTTTTTTTTTTTAAATAATTGATTTATTTATTTAATATAGCATGGACAAGGCTATTCACGGCTTCATTGTATAATGATAAAATGCAGTTCGCCTCCACTAATAAGGGGCAGCAAAAGTTTTAGTGGTTATTTGCATTACGATTAGCAGGTCACTCGAGATCTTTGCATTGTCCCTTTGGTTCACAGCCTCAGCCAGCCTCCCGCAATAACATTTCAAAGCTGCGCTGGGTTATGCAGAATTTACACATATTTCTATGGGTGTTGAGTGACGTGTACAGGGCATCTCCGAGATTCTGTGCAGCACTGTGCAGAACTGTGGAAATCTGTACTATAAGAGCACGTCCAATGTCTCAAAGAAAACTAGCACAGACCTGGGACTGCAGCAGAATAGCCTACTTATTATCAACGTAGTTTTGTTTAAACTAGTTGTAACAGTATACCAATTTTCTTAGGTAAGTGAAGAAATCTTTTTTTTTTTTTTTTTTTTTTACAAACTCCACATGTGTATTAATCATTGGAAGTTCTGCAATGTCGTAATGTAAATCCAATAACATGTTTTAGTATTAAAATACATTTTTTTTGTTATACATATTTTATTTATCTGGTTGAAAAAATAAATGACTTATCTCTGCTCTTAAATAATAACCTGTACGGGTACATGTTTGTGTTTTAAGCAAAAGACCGATCATTTCCCAATACTATTTGCCATCAGCTAAACAAAGTATTTATTTATTTATTTGTTTATTTAATTAATTTTATACGTTTAAATGTTTTAACAAACTACAGCACCACGTCATTTGAGCAAATAATAGATCTTAATACTGTTGTAGTATAACATTGAGAGTGTACAGCTTCAGTTTTTTTTTTTATTATTATTATTATTATGATTGCCTTTATAAAAAAAGAAACATGCCACATTATTTGGCATAGTAAAATACAAAATACCAAATGTTTAAATTATTCCATGAAAGGAAGTGTGTTTTGTTGGTTTTATTGTTGTGAATTATTTGATAACTTGCATGATGTACTGTATACCGTAATATTACGGTTACCACGGTATATTTTTAACGGTTATCATACCATGCAAATTTTATACTGTCCCATCCCTACCCAGAAGAGTTTCTTTACCTGGATGTCATCAAGGTGCATGGCCCCACTGTTTCAATCCAAGACGAGCACCTCCACCAGGTGTTCCATACTCTCGTCTAGCACAACCTCATGCTTAACGAGGAAAAATGTGTTTTTGCCTTCCCGGAAATTGAGTTTGTGGGGTTCCGTCTGTCAGCCATGGCATCTTCCCACTGCGATTCACCACATTTCAGAGCCTACATCTGTTGCACAGCTCACCTCCTTTCTGGGCATGACAGCATACTGCCTCCGCTTCCTGCCACAGTATTCAACTACAACGTCACCATTGCATCAGCTACTTATGAAAGAGACCCCCTGGGTCTGAATCTCGGCCCCCCAGAGGGCTATTCGACTGCTGAAGCAATAGCTCACCACTGCACCTGTCCTGGCACACTTCAACCTTGCCAGCCTTACCTTGGTCACCTGTGACGTCTCTGCCACGACTTTGGGGGCTGTCCTCTGCCAAACTCAAGACGGGGATGAGAAACCTATTGATTTTGCTTCTCGGGCATTGAGCCCTACTGAACAGAAGTACTAGAACGTGAGGCACTAGCGTGTGTCTGGGCATGTGAATGCTGGCACATGTATCTATGGCTGGGCGTTTACACTCTGCACTGATTACCAGACTCTCACATCCTTGATGTCTACTTCAGGCATGGGACACAGATCACTCCGGCTGTACAGGTGGGCGGACTGCCTGCAGCAGTATAATTTTCAGCTTCAGTTCACCCTAGGTGGAACAACGTGGTGGCAGACCTGCTCTCCAGATCAATCATTGCTTCTGACCCTGCTAGCCAGCCTGTGGATACGAAACAAGACCTGATCCAGTTGCTGCACACTGCCTTCCAGGACGTGGTCTCCCTCCTTGAGCTCCAGCAGGCATTTCCGGAGGACCTTCTTTTCTACATCCTGCACTTCTACATAACAGGTAGCTGGCCCACTGGGTGCCCGATGAACTGGCACTGTTTGCCAGAATCAAGGAATAGCTATCATGGTGGAATGACACCTGTGTGGCTCGAGGTCACTGCACAGTCATGGCGAGTGCTTTGTGTGCATGAGTGCTGGCTATGGAGCATGAGGGGCACCTGGGTATTGTTGGGCTGAAGCACCTGCAGCTGGACATCTGTGGGGAAATCCATGGTGTTCTCCATCACCAGCGCTACCCTGTTGTCATACATGACCTTCATTCTAAATTGCCTGAAGCTAGAGGCTGCCTCAGGCCATCATGGATAATGGCCCACAGTTCTTCTCTGCTGAATTCTCTGCTTTCCTCAGCGACAAGGGGATGAAGCACATCAGCACAGCCAACTATCACCCACAGGCCAACAGGGGAGTTCAGCAATTTAACCAAAGACAGAAGATCACATCTGGCTGAAGGTTGCACATTTAAGACAGCTCTGCTCCCAACCCTACTGCACTACAGAGCGACCCAGCACACCACAACAGGGGTTTCACCAGCACTGCTGATGATGGAGCAAGAGCTACAACTGCCACTGGACAGGTTGCATCCACCAACAGCTTGCCCTTCTGCACCTGCTGCCCACACCATTGTCCACCAGCGTCAGCACCGCAAGAAGCAGCGGTTTGACAAAGCCCACAGAGCAAAGTCTCCTGCATTACGGGTCTAGGATGAGGTCAGAGTTAAGCGGCCCCAGCGCAGTGACACGATGAAGTCCTTCTGGTGCTTCCCATGTCGAGACAGTCGCCAGCTTGGGCAAGCCACTTTTCAGCTCCCAGACGGGTCTCGGTGGCATTGTAGCTGGCTGAACAAAGTGCTGCCTCCGGAATTTCAGTCAGTAACTTTTGGACACCATGGAAGCAGGTTTTGGACTTCCATCTCAGATGTCATGGCCAACAGAGGGGATCCTGAGCCAGTTATGCCCGCAGCCCACTCTCTACAGGTTCGACAGTGTCCTGGCCAGCTGCAGGACTTTGTTACCTCTTCCACACCTGAACACTGGGCAGAGGGAAAGGGAGGATGTTATGTTCAGTTGTTAAGCGCTCAGCTGTGCCCTGTTTCTGTCTTGAGTTGTTAGTCTGTGTCGTGCTTGTGTTGCTAAGCTGCAAGGCCGTAAGGGAGTGTAGGTGTGTGCGTTACGTCAGTGAGATGCCATGTTCCTTGGACTGTAAAAACCACACAATAAATGACCTGTTTAGTTCACCTTACAGAAGTTGTGAAAGTTAGTTATTGCACCATAACACCTACATGAGAATTCATCAGTTTGTGACTGTAGCAAAATATGTTGTGTGTTGGTAAAGGAGCTTCTGAAATCAAGAAGTCATCTATGTAGAAATGCACAGTTAAATATATCAACATTGATTACACTATGTAACACAATTTTTGTTCCTGGGTAGTAAGTGTTATTTCTTAATTACTTATGCCTCAAAAGTATAGAAAATGGCTGTTATTCCCCACAAACTTTGCTTTTGTGACCAGCACAGTGATATTTCGAAATATCACTATTTCCAATGGGAAAACAGGCAAATGTGTGTCTTTTTGTTCACATAAAGTCAGAAAAAAACAACATATGAATCCAAATTAACATGTATTTATACTAAAGTAATATAAAAATGACTACAAAAGATTTAGAAGTGAATAGTTTTTCGAGATTTACGATTATACTTTAAATACAGTATTCGAGGACATCAAGTGAAGTCCCTCATTCACCCCATCGCCATCTCAAATGCTTCAATTAATACACGGCTGTGACAGAAATACTATGAGTTCTGGTGATAAATCTTCCTCCCGACCTGTGAGGGCGCTAAAGAACGGGAGGAGAAGTATCTGGAAGGGCTGGCCTGACAGTTTGTTTCTGGGACAGGGAAGTGGGTCAGCCTGGAAAGAAACGAAACTCTGTTGTAAGACCGTATTGACTTGAAAGGTAAACGAGGGGCAGCAGCAAGTAATAAAGCAGCTGCAACCATTTACCTAGATATCATGCGGGAGTACATATAGGGGCCAGGGTAATGCTGATCTTTTCCTTCGTTTGGGTTAACGCTTGGAGAGAGAAGAACTGAGAGAGGAGCTTTCAGAGTGAATCGTGTTCATGTTTTGTATTGTTTTGTCTGCTCGTGTAACTGTCTGATTCCTCCAGTGGTCCCCAACGAACCTGTAGTCCGCACTCCAAGTCCGCCAAACAATTGGTGTTCTTTTTTTGCTGTTTGTGGCCCCACCTTACAAGTTTTTTCCCACCACGCATGCCTTACCTTTGTTCGACATCTTTTGTGACAAGAGACATTTTATCCGTACCCTTTGATTTTCGACTGCTGAAGCTCCTCCGAACTGGTGGACTGCGTTGTTGTTTCTGTCGGTCATTTCGCGCCCGGGAGTCCCCTGTAATTTTCCTGGATTTCCCATCTGTCCACTTCAGTTTCCCCTGTTCATGCACAACCCGCTTTTCCCGCCCCCGGCTTTTTCCTTCTTCTTCCTTTTTTGTCCCGCTACTGCTGTCAGCCGGGCCCCGCCAGCCGCTCCACGCCTCGGGGCCCGACCGCTTATCATCGGTCGTGCCGCGCGGCCCCGTTCCCTGTTGCTTCCCCTGCTCCCCCTCATTTCCTTTCATTCCCGTTCTGATGTTCTTAATCATCCCCAGCCCAGAGGCTGCGCCTCGTCTTACCCTGTTTGTGCTCTTTCGATTTTTCTCCCTTTTTCATTTATTTCTCTTTCAGTTTTGTGTTCTCGCACTGTCGAGCTATCGCGTGTCGTGTTGCCCCGTCACACTTTTGTGTTTATCTGCCCACACCTTTCCGACCTGTAGTGGTTCACGCGCTGTCACCATATCACCCCAGAGATAGTTGTCGTCTACTGCTTCGTAGAGCTGGTGTTGGGCCGCGGCGCTCTGCCCGGCCGGCTCCTCGTGCTGCTGCGGGTACGGTGTCGTTGTTGTGCCCCTTCTCCTACTACTTAGCCATCCCCCAGAGGTGGGTTCGTTGCCTCCGTGCTCCTTTATGATGCCTTTTGTGTGCATGCGTTGACACTTGTTTGGCACCGCGCTTCGCTTATCCGGGTCTTGCGGATATCGCGTGCGTCTCGGGGCCGTTGGCTCGGGATGCAGGGGGGGGCAGCTTGGTATGGTTGCTCTCGGCGTGTCCCCCTCTGCTGCGTGGCTCGCTTAGGTGTCTGTGGGGTCTGGGGTGTGGCCTTGGCCTGATCTGCAATGTGGTTTTCTCGTGGTTGCCGTCCCACTCGTCGTCCAACCGTGCCGCTGCATTCGCCCTGCTCAGTTTTTCGTTTCCAGGGTGTTGGGGCTTTTCTGTCTGAGTGCCGGCTTGTAGCGCCGGTCGCCCCAGGTTGCACCGACTGAGGGGGGGCTGGCGCCCGGGCTGCTATCGGTTTGCCTCTCGGCGTATTGGCGGGGTTGTTCACAGTTTTATCTGTCGGATCAATCTGCATATTGGTTCGATGTGCGCCGATTGACATGTGTGGGCTCCGTTATGCCCCCTATGTTCAGCTGCGTGTGGTAGCTTCTTTTTGCTTTTCCGTTTGTCGCGCTTTAGTGATTTTATGTGACATCGTGTGTGTAGTCGCTCGGTCTGCCCAGCAAGGTTTCCGCTTTCTGCGCATCTTGTCCTCTGAGGGTCTCTCTTCTTGTCGCGCCCCTTTAATGGGCCCAGTGCGGTGCCGCTATGCACTAATCTCCGCGCCGTGATGTGGCGTGTGTTTTTTTTCACTGAGCCCGGCTAGTGGCTTGGGGCTATAGTTGCCTCCTCGCCCGCGACGGTGTTTGTGTACGTGGTGGCTCGTTCGGTTCTTTCTCTTCTCTTCTCTAGAGCGGCCCGCTTGCATCCCGGTCGTGCAACATCGTTTCCTGTCTTCGGTGGCACGTTTTTTATCTGTCATGGTGACCCTCCGCCGTGCTGGTGTCTCATTCATTTCCTTGTGCTCACCGGTGCTCATGTGGTTTGGTTGTGTGGGTGTTTCGCCTCCAGCCTCGGATCGTTCGTCGCCCCGTTTCCGAAGAACCTCCACAGGTAGCTTCTTCGCCCATACACAACTTACGCCCATCTTTCCCAATTGTCGTTGCACTTTTTGTTTTTTTTCTACTGATTTACCCTTACCCCCGGCACAGATCACAGCTACGTCTCTGTCCTGACCTCGATCCCCCCTTCGTCCGCTTGCAACCACTCCTCCCTCCGCAGTTGCGCGTTTCCTTTCGGGTGTTGTTTAGTGTCCCCAGCTCCGTTTGATTCGCTGGCTTCCCTTACTTGGGACTCCTGGCTGGCCCTCTTGGTCGCGGGGCCGTTCTGTTTTCCCCAGGCCCTCCCAGGTGGGCGGGACTTTATCCACCAAGTCCCGGCCTTCTGCTTATTTGTCGCCGCCTTTGTCTCGTCCGGCCTTGTTTTCTTCCTGGACTTGTCTTAAGGTTTGCCCTCCCTCCTCGTGCCATTGCTCCTGGGGCCTGTTTGGCGCGTCTGTTCTCCCTGCCGGGGGCCTGTGTACCCTCTTGGCCTCCCTTCCTGGCCACATTCTCTTGTGTTCGTGGCGCGCTCGCCGAGGCCCGTCGCGGTCGGTCGTTTCCCCGTGGCCCCTTCTAGGGCGGTGTGGTTACTGTGTTTTTTCATTTGGCCGTACCCTATCATGTTTGTTTCCCCACCCGGTGCTGTGCCCCATGTCCTGCCGTTCTTTTTTCCCTTTTGTCACACTTTCCCTCCTATACGTTATATGATTCTGGCCTTGTTCTCCCCTCCATTTTCGCTGCCATGTGCCATTTTTGCCCCCTATAGTAGCCCGTACTCCTGTTTTTTTCCCTCACTTTTCTGTTTGCCTTTTCTCGGGTTGCCCCGCACACGCCGACGTGCTGTTCTATTTTGCATTTGGTAGGGGGGACTCGGCCTGGGTTTTTATCCTAATTCTTGTGCGTTCAATTAATAGCACCCGGCTGTCCTTGGCCCTAAGTTTCTTTCGTTGCTGGCCCTTCTATTTTTTTTTCTAGGTTCGTTTTTGGTTTTTTCGCGTTTCTTGCTTCTCCAGTTCCTCTCTCCCCGCCGCCTTTGTCCTGTCTGGTGGCTGCCGCGCCCCCATGTGTCATCGTAGTGTTTTCGCTGTCTGTGGTCCATCGCATGGATCGCTTGTTGGCTTCTTGGGGGGCGGTGTCTGCCGACTCTCTTGTGGCTGGTTTCTTGTCTGTGTGGTTGACTTTTGTGAGCTTGTTTGGTGGCGTCGTTTGTGCGTGCGTTGTCGGCATGCCCGCAGGAGCCGTCGCCCACTTGTGTTGTACGTGTCGTGTTGTCTTGTTCCTTTATTTTGCTTGCGTCTGTTGTTTTGACTCTCGGTCTGCCTGTTTCCTGCCGTGCCCCGCGCTGATTCCTGCCTACGTTTCGGGGTGGTTCCCATGGGGCAGGCGCGTGTTCGCGTGCCGGCTCGGGCTGTGGATCCTCCCGTCCCTTGTTCTGCGGTGTTGGTGGTCCCGACGTCTGGTTCTTGTTCTGTGTGTCCTTTGACACTGGCTCGCTTTGTTTTGTTGCTTCTTTCACTGCCTGTCTTGTTGGATGTTGTGGTTTGGGTTCGTCGTGGGTCGTGTCGTCGCCGTCCTACGTGGGACTTTCCTCTTTTACTGCCCGTCTCCTTTGGGCCCGGTCCCTCGTGGTGGTTGTCTGTGGTCGGTCCCTGCGTCTGTGCTTGCTCTCAGGTTCGCTGTTAGCGCTCTGGGCTTCCTGTTTCTCCTTCTTCCGTTTCACCCAGTTCGCCTCTTGCTCCCCCTCCCTGGGCCATCTCCCCGCTGTGTGCGTGCCACACGTGTCTGCTGGCGCCTGCGCCCCTGGTTTCCTGGTTTGTCCTGTCGTTCCCTACTGGTTGTCCGCTCCCCGCGTATCCGTTTTTGGCCTCCGTTTTCTGTTCCACTTCCTTTTTCCTTTCCCTTTCTCTTGTTTTTTCTCCCTGTCTCCCTTCTCCTCTCTTGTTTTTCTCTCCGCCCGTTCCTCCTTTTGTGGCCTTGTCCTCCGTTTTCTTGTTTTTTCCCTTTTTTTCCTCTTTCCTTTTTTTTTTCTTTCTTTTTCGTTTTTTCCCCCTTTCTCCCCCCCCTCACCCCCCTCTCCTTCCTTCTTCCCCTACTTTCCCTCCCCCCTTTTTTGTCCCTTCCTTTCACACCCCATTGGATTTTCTTTAAAATGTTTACCATTATTAGAAATATTTTCTAACATTGTATATATGTACAAGTTTTCTTGGTTTAAATTAAAAAAAGAAAAGTATTTTGAAAAAATTATGACTATCCTTACATCTACTAGCTTATTTTTCTATAAATAATTTAAAAATAATAAATAAATAAAACATAATCCATAAAAAAGGGGTGGGTGGCTCACATTCTCATATTGTGTATAATAAAATGTGTAGTGTAATATAAAAACTTATATTACTAATATAAAAAATGTATACTGTGTGCCAAGATAGCATACAGCTGGCGTTTGATTGCAATAATGTGTGGTATGTGAGTGTTTTGAGTGTCTTAAAGAATATTGTTCTTTAGTCAGCTGTAAATTTTCTCCAGAGGGGAAGTGGTTGGCTTTATGAAGTGGTTGGCTTTTCATACTAATGCATCAGTTGCGTGGGTGATGGTGTTACTGATTGCTGACTGGAAAGCACTCAGAAAACATGTGTAGGAGCACTGTTTTAATGGAGAGTGGATGATTCTGGGTATACCTGGAGTATCATATTATTTTAAGAGGTCTAAAATAGAATCAATTGCTTGGATATTGAAAGAGGTTTATGTGGATATTGCTGAAAAGTGTACACCCATGGATATCTTCTAGTTCTCCTCTTTCATTGTGCCTCAGTAGAATGCCAAGTTTTAGAAGCGCATCATCTGTTGTTTCCCCATTTTCCCCTGTACAGGACTGAGCAGGAAGTGACATCAATGTAGCAGGCATTTTCCATTTCAACAGGCAGAGATCCCACATTACAAATAAAGGATTTGTTTTAAGCACTTATGTTCTTCTTTTTATTTAAGTCCAGGCAGGCCAGAAAAACAAACAAAAAGAAAACACTTTCACAAAGAAAATCAAAACTGTGGCCCATCAGCCAAAAACAACAGGGACACATATCCTGGCTTCACTTACACAGCTCTTAGCTTTCTTTTGGTTGCTACAATCAGCACCACACTAGAGATCCTTTTGAACCACAGCCTCTCCCTCACAGATGCTTCAGCTCTGATTTGTATTTCATAGACATTTTACCAGTGGAGAAGTGGCAAGTTCCTCCCAAACCATTAGAGCTTTTTCCCGGAAGCCAGGCCAAACCTTTACCAGGGAAAGTTAAAGGAATACAGGCCTGGACACACATGAGCAGAGTGAGAATGGATGGCTCCTGGTGGCACTCTGCCACACTGCTCCTCTTGTGGACACAAATCAATGGCTTCACTTTAATTACTGAGGCTGTGAGGATAAGCTGTTCCTCCATCTTTTCTTCTCATGTGATGTGATGAAAACCTAATGCACGCTTCGCATAGAACCTTTACGAATCTAATGAGAAGCACTGTCACTAAATAAGAAATCCAATACTATTATACTCGCTTTTCATTCCAAAAATGAAAGGCTGAGAGGGAGGGAGTGAGAAATGATGAGATCAATAACTAGCTTTTGGATTGTGCACTCACAACTACAGAGCTTCAGCACTCCTCTATCTGAAACTCTTCAACACTTGCATCTCCTACCAGGAGACACAGGTATGGGGGCAATCCTTTAAATTTTACAGCTGCTTGAGAACTGAGCTCAATCATTCGACATGTTGTCCACTGGGAGTGTATCACTTTAATTCGCAATTCGTTCCTGATTTAGAGCCTGCTGTAAGGTAAGTGTAATGAAAAATAAGTTGTTCAGTGCTTCAATTTCTCTGTTCTCTGGGGAATTACAAAATAATGTGTGTATCCAACAGTGATACAGCAAGCATTTTCACCAAATGGAATTGGATCCTTTTATTCATGCATTGGTTATTTAGTGAGTAGTCTTCCAGCAGCCTGCAATCTTCATCAAAAGGACAATTATTTATTAAGTGCAGACTTAATTTAGAGCTTTTGAAAAGAAACATTTTGTATTAAAGAGATAAAAAGTTGTCTTTGTATTTTTATGGCTGTTTAACTGTATTCTGTGATGACTGAATAATATACATATGCATACATTGGAATTGCTTACACATTATGATAACTGCTTGATGACGACAAGTTTCATGCAAACAATTTCCTTCCATTTTGTGACTATATAGTTAGGAAGAAAATACTCTGTATATTGTAATAACAATATGGCTTGAATTTTTGGGGTTTTATTTTTTGTTTAGTTAAGGGGCTTTTTTGCGTTTTTCTATTAATATTTGGCAAAATCGGTTATTTTCAGTTATTAAAAATAAAAACCACTCAAATGCATAAATTTTCTGTTTATATAATGAAATTGATGTACGTTTCACAGATACATATACAAAGGTTAACTTGAAGTGAGGATGTCAGGCAATTTAGAATACAGGCAATGTATAGCTATGGCCAAAGGTTTTGCATCACTGTAGAGAATTACTATGTTGCTTCTGTGAACAGGCTGGCTGGTGGTGACATTATTCCAGGAAGCAGACAGTCAGGACTGATGAGTGAAATGCGTGTTGCCCCAGTTTATTATAAATAAAAGATTTAAACAAAACAAAACACTGAGACACCAAAATAATCGTCACGTTTGCCAAAACAAACAGACACTAAACAAACACGATGAGACAAAGCAAAAACAAGCAACGTGCTGATTTATAGTCATCACAAATAGCAATTGTGATTCTTTTGTTGTTTTGTTTTTCAGCCCACCCCAGTGACAAGTTTATTCTATCTCATAGGTCCACAAAAATTGATGATTGGTCAGTAGGGATGTCTTTGCACACTGGCTGCCTTCTGAAAGCTGTTTTCTTTATGTAGAAAGAGAGTAGTTTATGATTGATATCATTTAAAATATATTACCAAACCCAGGTTGGTCTTCAGTGGTGTCTTTTTTTTTTTTTCTTGGTTATTATCACTTAAAACTTCAACCCCTAAATATACAGCACTATAAGTAAAAGTGTCTATATTGCTTTGCATTTCCATTGCAAGCAATGTTATCTTTCTAATGGGATTGTAACCCATAACGAGATTGTCACACATTGGCAGCTGTCTTCACATAACCAATACAGAACACCTCTATATGGGTTTCACAGATACTGTAAGATGTTTCTTGCTGAATAAACAGTGTAGCAAAGGATGTGTCAGAGACCTATACAATTCTTTAAGAACACTGTCTGTCAAAACAAAACTTAATTCCCCAGGCATTTAAACTATTTAACGATTTTGGTGTAATCTCTAA